>NC_056728.1:66648388-66658388 GCF_019279795.1 Protopterus annectens
CCCATCCACTCATCAAGATTTCTCTTGAAGTGGGCCAGTGAGGTGCTCTGCTCAACATGTATGGGGAGTCTACTCCAGAGCATGGGCAGTCTCTGGGTTATGAACCTGTCCCCCCAGCATGTTCAGTTGATTGTGGTGATGAGGTTGAGGTCTCTGGAGCGTGTGGTGTGGTGGGATTGGGATTTCGTTAGATATAGCATTTCTAACAGAGCTAGGTCAGACATGGCTTTGTAAGTTAAGCAGAGATCGCCTCTTAGTAGACAATATGAGACAAAGAATAATTGGAGGTTTTTTTGAGTCTGTCCGTGTAGGACGTGTATATATGGCCTTGGATCAGCAGTCTGACTAGGAGTACGCTACTTTCACACTGTGGGTTCCATCTGTGAGCCAATTTGCAACCCACCTAGTGATATAGGGGTTGATACCTAGTTTGGTGAGTTTACCAATAATTCTTGAGTGGGGAATGATATCAAAGGCCTTGGCCAGATCAAGGTAGGCTGTATGAACTGTCTTGCCCTCATCCACAGCTCTGGTGACTGACTCAAAGAAGTCAACCAGGTTGAGCAGGGATGATCTACCTTTCACACAACCAAATTGCGTGGGATCTAAAGTTTGGCGATTCCCTATATCCTTGTTAATTAGGTCCATGATGATGCACTCCACAGCCTTATAAATCAGACTCATCAGGCTAAAAGGGCAATAATTCCCAGGGTCTGTAGACGCTCCCCCTTTATGGAGAGGGACAAATCCTGAGGTGAGGCTGTGATTCAACAGGGCACACAGATGTGGTGCCAGTTTACTTTGCAGTTCGTGTAGAACACATCCAGGGATATTGTCGGGTCCCATGGAAGCTGCAATCTTGGCCTTGTACAATGCAGCTTTAACTGGTGCTGCAATAATGCTGGGTGTCTAGCATTCCTCCGGTATTGTGACTGGTCCTTGAGTGGGGGAAAGAGCGGCAAAGCTGGCACTGAATCTATCAGCCAGTCTGTCGGCAATATCTGTTGGCTCAGTATAGGAAGTACCATTGTGCAGTAACTCAGAGCAAACCTGAGTATTGCCGTGGAGATTCTTGATATAACTATAGAAGGCTTTGTGGCTGTTTTTAATGTCTGCTGCAATTCTGCCTTCATAGCTGGCTTTAAAGGTTTTGATGAGGGATCTCAACTTTTTGTTGAGGGTAATAAGGGTGTTTTTCCAGTCTTGGAACTTCACCTTTTTCTGCAACAGTTTCTTCCTTCTGTTGTAGAGTTCAAAAATGGCAGGGGACCACCAGACTGGCTTCCTTTTTTGGAAGGAGAGCATCTTGGTTCTGTTGGGTATGGCTACTTCCATGCATTTATGTACGTGTTCATACAGTGCATTGGTGAATGATTCAGCAGTCATGCATCTATTTCCCATTGACATGGGTGCTGTGAAGTTAGCCACCTCTGTTTTTAGGAGCCCAAAGTTAGCTTTGGAGAAGTTCTTAATGGTGGTGACCTTTGCAGGGGTGTGCGTGAGATGTGGATTCCCTTGGTGTATAGTTTGTGGTCGGATCTAACCAGGGAGTAATTGACTATTGGTGTGGAGCAATGGTTGCCCATGTTACTAAAAACCAGGTCAAGGGTGTTGCTTCCTCTAGTATAGAATAAGCTGGCCCAGGGCACTGGAACTGATGAATTCCAGGAAGCGTTGGGCCAGTGTATTGGTACACAAGTAGTTTTCCCAGTTGATGGAGGAGTAGTTGAAGTCACTTAGTATGAGTGTGTTGGGATGGACCCTAACAGTTTACAAGGTGCTTAGGAACGTGGACTGACAGTCTTGGGACATGGTTGCGGACCTATAGCAGTCTACGGCCTGAATTGCTGTCTTACCAAATGTTAGTTGTATCTGAAGTATCTCAAATGCGTTATGCTGGGCTGCTAGCCTGGAGGTGTGCATATCCTTTATGAATATGGCGACACCACTGCCTTTGGAGCTTTGGTCCATGTTCTGGGGCCAAAAGGTGTGGAGTTATAGCCTGGTAGTGCAGGGGTGCTTTCTGCTGCTTTAAACCAGGTCTCCGTTACAGCACAAATTTCGATGTTCTCCATTTTGAGGAGTTCTTCAAGCAAGTGCATCTCGAGATTTGGACTTCTAGCGCTGAGCAGCATGACCCTCAGATTGCATTTATTTATAGCTGTGAGGTGGTAATTCGTCTCTAGAACATAGTTTAAGAAAAGCACTATAGGGGTGGCAAAAGCCTTAGGCATTATCCGGAAACCCAGGGGTGATAGATGAAGGCCATCTCTGGCAAAGTGTCGAGGTCTGTCAATCATGTCAAACCAAGCAGACAGATACTGGATCCCCTTAGAATGATACCAGAAACTTAGCGAATTGTTCAAGCCAGTAATTTTCTGCTTGTATTGCCAGTATCATTCTGGGTGACTGTATGATGCTACCCAAGGCTAGGGTCATACCTGCCTGGGCTACATAATCCGAGAGTTCCTCCATGTCTCTTTTCATGTAGTCCAGGGAGGTGTGCCTCAGGTCATTCACACCCACATGGACAATGACAGATTCATACTTTTACTTGTTGTGGAGTGACCTGAGTGCATGTGTTGTGTGTCGGAACATGTGTGCCTCACTAACGAGTCACCTATGAATAGTGTACTGGGCAAGCTGTTTTTCCTTAGATGCTTAGGCTGAGGGGCACAATGTGTAGGTGAGCTATGTGCCTTGTGGTTTGTGCTGTGCTGTGCTGTGGATGTCGAGTGCATTTCTGCCTTGGAGGTCTCTGCTATTTGAGTAGATTTTTATTGAGAGCCTCTGTGAAGGTAGGTGGCTGATGAAAGGTATCAGTCAGGAGAAGGGCACAAAAAAAAATTCCACAGCACTGGATATACCATGGAACACAACAGTGACGTAGCAAAGAAAGTACAGTTTTGTACCTACCATAAATGTAGATGTTCGAGTGTATACCCTGCTGCAGTCATCACACTTTTGTTATCCTGTCCGTCAGGTGGTCCCGCAGTCGGCCTGAATTCCAAAGTCTTGGTCCGGCGTCAGTTGCTGACGCTTCTTCCCTGATGTTAGTGCGCCAGGGGTATATAAGAGGCATCCAACGCCATTTTCTTTAGTTCTTCTTGCCCCAGATGTCAGGTGCCCCCCAATAGGAGGTCACTACATATTGCCAATAAAACATGTAAAGAACATATAAAGCATACCTTCAACTATAAGCAAATACACCACAAAGGTTGTATCAGATAGAAAGGCATAGAAAGGTTCAGCTAGATCAGAGGGGATGGAGGGAGGGTAACCTGGACTGCAGCAGGGTATACACTCGAACATCTACATTTATGGTAGGTACAAAATTGTACTATGTTCATCGTGTTACCCTGCTGCAGTCATCACACTTGGGTTGAATCCCAAAGCTAAGGATGGGAGGTGGAGTCAAACAGGGTTAGAGGAAGCTAGAAGGCCCAGCAAAACTGCAGTGGTGAAGCCAGCTCTAGACTTAGAGTAAAGTGGTAAGTGATAGTGTCTGGTGAAGGTGTGTACTGAACTCCAAGTTGCAGCTTCCAGAACATCCTTGGTTGGCACCCCCCTGAGGAAGGCTGTAGATGTAGCTGTTGCCCTGGTGGAGTGGGGCCTAATGCTAGCAGGAACTGGTTTTCCATGATGGGTGTAGCAAAAACATATGCAATGTCCTATCTATTTTGAAATGGTCTGTTTTGAGATAGCCTTTCCTTGTGATGTTGTAGCATAGGATACAGAAAGCTGGTCAGATTTTCTGAAAACCTTAGTCTTATCTAAGTAGTAACATAGTTGTCTGTGAATGTCCAAGGAGTGCACGAGTCTTTCTCCTTTGTTCTGTGGATTTGGCAAGAAGGTGGGTAAACGGATGGTTTGATTTAGAGCCACACTAGATACCACCTTTGGCATAAAGGAGGGGTTAGTACGTAGGGAAACTCTGTCTTGATGAAAAATGAGGAAAGGCTCTACTGCCATTAGTGAAGCTCTGAGACTCTTCTGGCTGAAGTAACTGCTAGCAGCAGGGCAGTCTTCCATGATATAAACTTTAAATCAGCTGAGAAAGCTGGCTCAAAAGGTGGCAGTGTAAGTTTTTCCAGAACAAAGTTGAGGTCCCAAGTTGGTGTTGGTGCTCTCCAGGTGGGCCTAATGTTTTTGGCCCCTCTGAGGTATTGCCTTAGAAGTGGATGTGAAAATAAGGGAGGATCCGTGTTGTAGTGAGCCAAAATAGCTGAGGCATGGATTTTAATAGATGAAAAGTTAAGTCCTTTGTGTAACAGCTCAGTTAAGTATTGTAGAATCTGAGGCATATCCGGCTCAAGGGTAGTTTGGCCTTTAGCTTGGTTCCAGGCGCAAAATCTTTTCCATTTATCTGAGTAGGCTTTCCTGGTGCTGGGCCTCCTGGCCTCCAGAATGACATCCATGACAGCTTGTGAAAGACGAGCTGGCTGGTTGCTTAGGTGATTTGCCATGCAGCCAAATTTAAGGTTTTGAGCTGGCTGTGTAGAATCTGACTGTCTTGCTGTGTGAACAGATGAAAGATTTCTGGTAAAATCCATGGTGGACCGTGGGCCATGTTCCTTAGCAGTGGGTACCAGTGCTGGCCTGGCCAGTCCGGGGCAATGAGTATCATTCGTGGTCTCTCCATCCTCACTTTCAGCAGCACCTTTGTGAGAAGGGGTAATGGAGGAAAGGCATATACTGTCAGCTTTTTCCAACTCAATGAGAGTGCGTCCACTTTCCAAGCTTGTTGGTGAAATGTCCTTGTGCAGAATTTTGATAGCTGATAGACCTGTTTGCCAACCTAAAAAACTATGTCTGAATGCCCCCATGTTTGAGTTATCATTGCAAATACTTGTGGATCCAGTTTCCACTCGTGGGGATCCATGATGTTCCTGCTTAGGTCATCTGCCAATGTGTTCTTTTTTCCTGGCAGGAATTGAGCTTGTAATTGAACTTGGTAAGCCAGTGCTGTGTTCCACAAGGTCATTGCTTGCCTGCATAGAGGGTAGGAGTGTGTACCCCCTTGCTTGTTTATGTACCACATTACTGTCGTGTTGTCTGTCCTTATTATCAGCTGTCCTGGGTGTAAGAGGTACTGGAAGGCTGTCAGAGCATTCTGTACAGCTAGCATTTCTTTTTGATTGATGTGCAGATTTCTTTGATCTGCAGTCCATATGCCTTGAGCGCACTCTCCTGCCATGTGTGCCCCCCCCCCCCAGGCATATTCCGATGCATCTGTTGTCAAAGTTTGCCTGGCCGGGGGTAAGGTGAAAGGCTGACCCTTGTTGAGGTGATATGCCTGTGACCACCATAGAAACTCCTGTTGAAGGCAGGGAATGAGAGGTATCATTGCTTCCAAGCTGTGGCTGTGTTGAGTCCATATGCTTTTCAGGTACCATTGTAATTTCCTCATATGCATTTTTGCAAATGGTATAAGTAGTATGCAAGATGCCATGAAGCCCAAGGCCTGCAGAATTCTTCTTGCAGGGAGTTGGGTCTTTGTTGCCATTATTTTGAAGTACTGAGTTAGATGTAGTTGTTTGTCTGGCGTCAGATAAGCCATCTGGGCCGTTGTATTCAAGCTGGCACCCAGGAATGTCATATTTTGTGAGGGCACTAGTTTTGATTTCATTTCGTTTACTGTGTACCCTAGGCAACTTAGAAGGTGTTTTACAAAAGCCAGATGTTGTAAGAGAATGTCCTTGCTTTTTGCTTGGATGAGGCAGTCGTCCAGATATGGGTATATTTGAATTCCTCTTTGTCTGCAGTATGCAATTACTGGTGCCAGGCATTTTGTGAAGACCCTGGGCGCAGTAGATAAGCCAAAGGGCAGTGCAGAGAATTGGTAATGGGTTGAACCTGCAATGAAATGGAGGTATCTTCTGCAATTTTGTCTGATAGGGACATGCAGGTATGCCTCCTTGAGGTCCAACGTTACTAGCCAAGCTTTCTTGCCCAACATGGGAAGAAGCTGCTGTAGTGTTAGTATCTTAAATTTGGGTACTTGCAAAAAGGTGTTTAGAACTGAAAGGTCCAAAATGGGTCTCCAAGCATTGTACTTTCTGGGGACTAGAAAGAGCCTTGAGTAAAATCCTTGGTCTTGCTCCTGTGCAGGTACCAGTTGAATGGCTCTCATGTTCATGAGAGCTGTAATTTGTTTTTGTGCCTCCGCCCATTGATTTTGTGGCAGGTTTGGCATGCCTTTTATCCATGGCATGGTGTGGAAATGGAATCTGTATCCTTGTGAGATAATGTCTAGGACCCATTTGTCCTTTGTGATGATGCGCCAGTTGTCTGCAAAAAGTGCTAATTTTCCTTCCAAAGAAGCTGCCAAGAGAGCTTTTCTTGCCCGTTTGAGGTTTAAGTCATTGTGTTTGTCTTCTAGTAGTTTGGGGCCCATCTTCTCCTCCTTTTGTGTTGCAGCGCCCCATTGGCGAGGTTTGTAAGGTATTTGTGTTTGACCTCTGCCCCTTGGGCGTCTGTATTTACCCCTCTGTGGTCTGTCAGAAGCTGGAAAGGACCAATTTTTTGTTGGCCAATTTCTGCTGAAGCGTGGGGGTTGTACCTGTAAGAAATCTTTAACCGTCTGCATAGATTTTGCCTTATCCTCCATTTTCTTTAAAACCTCTTCTGCTTTAACCCCAAATAAGACATCCTACTGTAAGGGTGCATCTAGTAACTTTGCTTTAACATGTTCAGACAGAGTTTGTTCCTTTAACCAAGCATGCCTACGTATTACAGACCCAGTGACAGCTGCTCTACAGGAAGCTTCCAAGGAGTCAAATCCACATTGTAAAGTATGTTTGTCCACCTGTTCAGCTGCATGCAACAGATCCTGCATTTCCTTGAATTCAGACTGTTGAGGGTGCGTGCTTATCTTTTGTTTTATTTGAGACATTAGGAATTGCAGCGTGTGAAATTGACAATTTAGTGCCCTCATGGCTAAAGTAGTTGAGGTGTAAACCTTTTTCCCCCACCTATCTAGTGCTCTGGAGTCCCTTTCAGAGGGTACTGGATTTTTAGCCATAGAAGCCTTAGCCCCTATGGGACCCTGGGAGATTGACTCTGGGTCAGCAACAGGGCTTTTGTACAGGAATTTGTGGGAGTCAGGTACTCTATAATATCTGTCTGGTTTGGCTGGAGCAGGAGGAAGAGAATCTGGATTGAGACTAGATTCTACGTAAACATCATCCACAATGTCTAAAACTGGAGGGATAGCAAGTGGTCTGTGCTGGGGAAGTAAAAGAAACTCTCAGAGCCTTTTCTTTGAGTCGGAGTAGTCCTGACTCTCCCAGTGGAAATGTTCCCTCATGGTATGTAAGGTTTCCCCAAAGGAATAGTTTTCGGGTGGAGAAGCTGAGGGAATGGAATCTTCAGCATCAGAATCTTCATAAGGGGGAAAGGAGTAATCCTGTTCCTCAGAGGAGTCTGAGGAAATAGAAACTTGGTCAGAGGAGGCATAATCCTCCTCTTGTCTAGGCCTTTTGTCTGGGGGGGGGGGTTGGGAACCCCTGATCAGAGTAATCTTCAGCCATCTTAAGCATCTGGTTCTTAGGCATGGGGCCTTGAACTGGTGACTGAAGTGCTGTCTTTTTAGGTTTTAGTGGAGTCTTAAGCTTAGCATAAGATTTAATGGTGAGAGAAGTCAGTCTGAAGACACCTTCTGAAACCGAAGGTGTTTCCACAGCCATAGCTTCTCCTTCTGCAATGTTGCCGGTAG
Organism: Protopterus annectens; assembly: GCF_019279795.1. Taxonomy (NCBI): domain Eukaryota; kingdom Metazoa; phylum Chordata; order Ceratodontiformes; family Protopteridae; genus Protopterus; species Protopterus annectens. Next base: position 66,656,106 of record NC_056728.1, read on the forward strand.
GGCCTGAGGTGTAGGCCTGCGTCAGCCTAGTACTCTCAGTTTGGGAATCCAAAGCAACCTGGGGTTCCAATTCTGCAGTTGTCAGGGGCTGCGTAGGCGCCTCACTGAAAACTGGAGAACCGGCGACCGGCCCAGCCGAGGTCTCGGAGTCTGGCTTGGGTCTTGGCTGCCTGTCCTTATCCTTGCGTTTTTTTATGCACGCTGGTAGTTGGTTGCTCCGACGGCCTAGTGTAATTAAATTTTCTACCGAAGTAGTGTCGAGCGAAATCAAAGCGTCGCTTTATAGTTCGCTTATTGAACCTAGCACAAAACCGACAACCAGTGATGTCGTGGTCTGGGTCTAGACAAGGTATACAATAATAATGAAAGTCTTTATGAGGTATTTGCTTCCCACAAGAAATACAATTGTTAACTTTTTCTGACATTGGACTGAGGCAAGAAAAGGTTCCCCATTGGGGTACTTAGCTTTGAAGACCTCTGACTGAAATTCGATTCGAAAATCTCAGGTGTCGGCCGACCGGCACTTGCGAACTGCTTCTGCTTCGGGCACCGTGCGGCAAGAAAGACTGAAGAAAATGGCGTTGGATGCCTCTTATATACCCCTGGCGCACTGATGTCAGGGAAGAAGAGACAGCAACCGACGCCGGACCAAGACTTTGGAATTCAGGCCGACTGCGGGACCGCCTGACGACAGGATAACCCAAGTGTGATGACTGCAGCAGGGTAACACGAACATCTGGATGTCCCTCCAAAAATGATGAAAAGACAAGACAAAAACTGATCAGGGAGGCTGCCAACAGACCTATAGCAACACTAAAGGAGCTGCAGGAATTTCTGGCAAGTATTGGTTGCGTACTACATGTGACAACAACCTCCAGTACTCTCCATATGTCTGGACTATGGGGTAGGTTTGCAAGACGGAAGCCTTTTCTTACACAGAAAAACATCCAGGCCCAGCTAAAATTTGCAAAACAATACATCAAGTCTCCCAAAAGCATGAAGGAAAATGTGTTATGGTCTGAGGAGATGAAGGGTGAACATTTGGCCACAATTCCAGAAGGTATGTTTGACACAAAAACAACACTTCGCATCACCAAAAGAACATCATCCCCATGGTGAAGCATGGTGGTGGCAGTATCATGCTTTGGAGTTGATTTTCCTCAGCTGGAACTGGGGCTTCAGTCAAGGTGGAGGGAATTATGAACAGGTCCAAATACCAGTCACTTTTGGCCAAAAACCTTCAGGTATCTGCTAGAAAGCTGAAGATGAAGAGGAATTTTACCTTTCAACACGACAATGACGCCAAGCATATATCAAAATCAACAAAAGAATGGCTTCACCAGAAGAAAATTCAAGTTTTGGAATGATCCAGCCAGAGCCCAGACATAAATCCAACAGAAAATCTGTGGGTGACCTGAAGAGGGCTGTGCAAAAGAGATACCCTCACAATCTGACAGATTTGGAGCACTTCTGCAAGAAAGAGTGGGCAAATATTGCCAAGTCAAGATGTGCCATGCTGACAGACTCCTACTCAAGAAGACTGACTGATGTAATTAAATCAAAAGATGCTTCAACAAAGTATTAGTTTAAGCGTGTGCACACTTATGCAACCAGCATATTGTGTGTTTTTTTATTTTTTATATTTTTCCCCTAACAGATTTCTTTGCTTTTTAATTGAATTGTACAGGTTATAGGTCACGTTACAGGTAGGAAAAGTTTTGAAATTATTTATTGTGGTCTCATTTTTTTATATCATAAAAACCTGGCATTTTAACATGGTGTGTACACTTTTTATATTCACTGTGTGTGTGTGTATATATATATATATATATATATATATATATATATATATATATATATATGTGTGTTTATGTATATTATATATTCACTTCACAAGACTGAAAGCCCAAAATCTTCAATTTCAAAAGACTGAAACAAAAATCTTTAAAGATGGTCACAATAAACTCAACACAAGACTGTTTAAGAAAGTAAGAGAAACAATTTATTATGAAGAAATAGCATGCACCCTGCTTATACGTTCACTAATGTTGTTAAAAATCAAGCATACAGGATGCCAAGACTATAATAGGGATAATGATATCGATGGTATGACTAAAAATTTAAAGGAAGAACTACTTGAGAGGGATTATAAAGAGAATGAAATAGATAAAGAACTTAAGGGTGTCAGAACACTTAGAAAGGACAGCGCGCAACCACGTATTACCAAAGGGTCAACCTCTACTATCATTCCTCAGCCCCCTGTTTCAGAACAAGCAGTACAAC
>NC_056728.1:66663388-66673388 GCF_019279795.1 Protopterus annectens
GTGGTAGTGCCTGGTGAAGGTATGCATAGAAGACCAAGTGGCTGCCTCCAAGATGTCCTTAGTGGGAACCCCTTTGAGAAATGCTGCAGAAGTAGCTGTGGCTCTAGCAGAGTGTGACCTAATCCAGGTTTTTTTTTTGTCATGGTGGCTGTAACAGAAAGAGATGTAGTGGGAAATCCACTTGGAAATAGTTTTAGAAACTGGTTTTCCTTTCGAGCTTGGTGCAAAAATAACGAACAGCTGGTCTGTTTTCCTTAACAATTTAGTACTGTCCAGGTAGAAGCGTAGCATCCCATGCACATCCAGAGTGCCCAGCAATCTTTCCCCCTGTTTTGACGGTGTTTGGAGAGAGACCCTCTCTTTACGGAAGATGATGAAAGGCTCCATCGCCATTAGGGCCTGCAACTCTGAGACCCTTCTGTCCAAAGTGACATCCAGTAGTAGGGCTGTTTTCCAGGTCAGAAAGTTTAAGGTGGTAGAGGCTGCAGGCTCGAAAGCAGGCAAAAATAAACTTTTCTAAGAAAAAGTTGAGGTCCCAAGGAGGTGTGCGTTTCCTCCTGGGGGGCCTAATGTGAATAACCCCCTAAGAAAACTGCTTCAGCAAAGGGTGAGAATAAATTGGAGGATGACTAGGGATGTAAGCAGAGATGGCTGAAGCATGTATGGTCTGTACCTGGTGACTCAAGTTGGAGGTGCCGTAGGATGCTGTGGAAGAAACCAGGTTGAGAGTCTGAAGGTTGGGGTGCACAATCCTCCCCTTGTTCTGGGTGAGGAGGTCCACCCTTTGTGGTAATATCAAAGGCTTTTGATTGGTAACCTCAAGAAGGAGAGGGAACCAGTGCTGCCTGGGCCAGTCTGGAGCTATACGGATGGCCTCTGTGCCCTCCTCCTTGATCTTCAGAAGCACTAAAGGTAACAGGGGGTAAAGGTGGAAAAGCATAAATGAAGAGCTGTGTCCAAGTGAAGGAGAAGGCATCTCTTCTCTGTGCAAATGTCTGCCTTGTCCTGGTGCAGTATTTCTCTATGTCAGCATTGCCCTTGCTGGCAAACATGTCCACCTGGGGGACCCCCGCATTGCTTTGTTATTGTGTAGAAAACTTCAGGATGGAGATGCCACTCATGGGGGTCTGTCAGATTCCTGCTGAGGTGGTCTACCAGGGTATTCTTTTTGCCAGGCAGGTATTGTGTTATGAGGAGCAGGCCTAGAGATTGTGCTGTCTCCCATATTTGCATGGCTAGATGGCACAGGGTAGGACTGCATGCCTCCCTGCCTATGTACCACATGACTGTGGTATTGTCTGTTTACACTACTAGGACTTCTGGGTCCCATGTGTCCTCGAAACCCATTAAACCGTTTTGAACTGTCATGAGTTCTTTCAAATTTACGTGTCTCCTTCTGTGCTGAGCGGGCCATAATTCTTTAGGTTTGGAGGTATTGGATATGGGCCCCCATGCTGTCTTTGAGGGATCTGTGGTGACGATTTGGCCATGGGGCAAAAATCTAAAAGGTAGGCCCTTATTTTGTGTGCACGCCTGTGCCCACTATGCAAACTCCTGCTTAGGAAAGGTATCAAGGGTATTTAGACATCTAGTGAGTGAGAGCTCTAGCACCACACACGCTTCAGGTACCACTGCAGCTTCCTCATGTGCAGCCTGGCTAGGGGTACCAAGAGATTACAGGATGCCATGAACCCCAGTGCTCTGAGGAATTCCTTGGCTGTGATGCTCCAGGAACAGAGTCAGGATAGGGAGTTTGACTGGGACGGTACACCTGTCAAAGAGAAACGCAGGTATCCTAAGGCAAGCTCAGGGAGGGCAGAAATCTCCTGTAGAGCAGAAGGGCAAATGTTCACAGTTGAGGGCCCTCACAGGCACCGCAGTAAAGGTGTACACCTTTTTTCCAAACCCATCTAGAGCCCTATTCTCCTTGTCTGTGGGCATAAAATTCTGTATGAATACAGACCATGAAAGTGGGGTCTCACAATCCTTCTGGCTTGCTGGGTTTTAAGCACGAGGTGTCAAAAAAGTTTTACCCTACTAATGATGTGTTGTTGAGAAAGTAATTCTGCTCAGTATGAGAGGAACTACAGGTTCAGACATTTGGTGTAAAGGCCTGAGGAGCAGTAATTTTTGAAGTGTCAGCATTTTGAACTTCGGTATCCTGAAGAACTGGTTTAAGCTGGACAGGTCCAGAAAAGGGCATCGGGATCCTTCTTTTCTTTGGACTAGGAATAACCTTGAGTAAACGCCATTCCCTTTTTGTTCTTCTGGAACTGGCTTCACCACTCCCTGAGAACACAAAATCTGTATCTGTTCACATCTGGGAAACCTGAGTATACTAAAGGGTCTCTGAAAGTGAGCTTGTAACCATTAGTAATAATGTTTAGAACCCACTGATCAGAAGTAATGTGGGTCCAGTTTTGGAGTAAGAGTGGGTGGTGATGAAAGGGTGGAGCGGAGAAAGAGAATCATAATTGCTCTCTGGCTGGGAGCTGTGACCCAGAACTCCCTTGCCTGGGTGTTTCAGAGGTCCACTGCCTTGATCTCTGCTGGTGAAGCCTTTGCCTGGAAGCTCTGTCCTCTTGAGGCCTTCTATGTTTACTCCTAGGCTGGATAGGAAAGGACAATTTCTTGGCTGGAATATTCCTGCTGAAATTAGGTGGTTGTACTTGCAGGAAGTCCTTAACTGTTTGCAGGGACTTGGCCTGGTCTTATATCTTTGAGTCCTGCTTCAGCTGTTGGTCCAAAATCTGTCTTTGTCAAGGAGAGTGTCCAAAAGTTTAGCCTTTACATGATCAGGGAGAGACTGCTCCCTAAGCCATGCATGTCTATTAATCACTGAACCAGTGACAGCTATCCTGCAGGATGCCTCCATGGCATTATAGCCACAATGCAGAAAGTGCTTAGCCATCTGGGAAGTGGAGTGACTCAATTCCAAAAGTTCCTTAGCAAGATTTTTATCCCCATGGTTGAAATCTTTTGCGGGAGCTGATCCAGAATGGTTTGTTGATATTTGATCATATGGAATTAACAGCTGAGCGCCCTTACAAGCGGCACAGCAAAGGTGTATACCTTTTTTCCAAACCTGTCTAGGGCCCTACTCTCCTTGTCCGTGGGCAGGGGGAATCATGGAAGCAATGGCCCTAGCACATTTAGGCCTTGGAGTAACAACTTCTGGATCAGCCGAATGATTTCTGAACTATTTATAGGTGTCTTGCACCCTATAAAATCTGTCTGGTTTCCTAGGGGCAGGGGGGGAGTGAGTCAGGGTTCATGGAGGCATTCTGGAAAACATCCCCTACCACATCCAAAACAGGAGGAATAGCTAAAGGTTTGTGTTTAGGGAGGTCCAAGAGCTCCCTAACTCTCTTCTTGGCCTGGGGGTAAATCTTGTGCTTCCCACTGAAAATGCTGTTCGTGGCATGAAGGGTATCCCCAAAAGTTTGATCCTGTGGAGATGAAGCTGAGGGAAGGCTCTCCTCAGAATCAGATTCCTCAAAGGATGTGTAAGAGGGACCTTCCTCAAAGCCAGGGTCTTCCAAGTCTAAATCCTCCTCAGATAGTAAGCGATCTGGGTAGATGTTAGTATAGTCATCACTTTTCCTTTTTCCTGGGTGGCTTCACCTGTAGTCTGTCTGGCTCTTACAATGTTAATTAAATTCTCAGCCAGCTTAATTAAATCCTGTTGTGATTCCGGTAACTGGGAGTCCATATGCCTAGGCAAAGGCCTTGGCCTCACTGCCTTCCTTTGGGGTGGGTTTGGCATTAGATCTAGGTGTGTCCATTGCCCTGGCACCTGACTCTCTCTGGAAATGCACTGGTTTACGCCTAGGCCTTGTTGTATTGCAGGTTAACAAGTGCTTGTCAGAAGGCCTGCTGAGTGACCTCAGACCCAACCGATGAGCTGAAAATGTGAGCAGTGGAAAGTGAAGGAACCAAAGGCATGTCAAATGCCCAATGGTTGTCGACAGAGGCCTGGGTGGCTGTTTCAAATGTCAAAGCATCTGCAAAGGCACCTCATCTTCTTCAACAATTATCAATCCAGGGACAAAGGAGAGTCAGGAGGGGAGAGATTGTCGTCAGATGACTTTGACGTAAATTTCTTCTCTTTTTTGTGCTTATGTAGCTTAAGATCAGGACAACCGGCGGACACCATCAGATGCGGTTCAATTGATTTTTGTCTTAGAAAACAAGCTAAGAATTTAGCCTTAGGTCTAATCATTCTAGCGTTAAACCTAGCACAGAAATGACTACTAGAGACATTGTGGTTTGGGCATAAGCACGTAACAAAAAGAATATGGAAGTCTCTGTGTGGGATTTCTTTATCACAGTGGAGACAATTATTTATTTTATCTGACATGAGTTAGGAGAAATAGAAGAGAGTTCCCCAACAGGGTACTTATCTGGAGCAGACTGTCCCGATGCACTTGTATACTGCTTTGGGCTCTGGCAGCAAGAAAAGACTGAAGTCATGACACAAGTTGTCTCCCTTTATACCTGAACATACTGACACCTGTAAAAGAGACCTCCAGCCAGGGAGGTGAAAACAGTTTTCTCTGGTAGTCAGGCTGGCCAAGGGCTTGCACAGAGAGAAATCCCAACAGTCAGGACTGCAACAGTGAAACACGAAGATTCTAAGAACTAAGCCAATGGGAAAACGTACATATGGCTCCCAAGTATACAACCAAGTCCAGAAATTTTAGGATCTTTGCCGGGAAGTGTTTGCGTAGTTATTTTATACCCCAAGCAGACTTCAAAGAATTTTTCCTTGGAAAGATAGCATATGCTGGAGGTGTGGTGAAGAAAGGGGAAACTGGGAATACATGTTACGGGAGGGTAATGAGTTGGCAGATTTTAAAAATTCCCTACAGAGTACTCTATCAGAAATACTGGATGAGCAAATGGCTGTAATTAAGGAAATGATTCTTTTGAGCTGGGATACAGGATCTGAATTGCTTAGACATAGTAAGGCCTTATTAAGTTTAATTCTATTGGCTGCCTAAAAAGCAATTACTAGAAAATGAAAATCTATGTCTAAACCAACTGTACTAGAGGTAGTATTACTTATTTATTTTACATTTGTTGACCGGGATAGTCTGACTGGATACATGTCCATTTTCAGCGGAGGCCTGGGGAAAAAAGCTCCAAAGGTGGTTACATATACAATCATTACAATGTACATATAGATCAGGAGTCATCAAAACATTATACATATATATAACATTTTACAGTATAGTTAAATTTATGCGTGAATGGGAGTACCTTCGTTGAAAGTTGGGTATCGGGCTGGCAACTCGGCACCATAAAAATCGACTGCCAATCATTAGCGGACCAGAGTTCCGCTGTGGCGACCCCTAACCGGGAAAAGCCGAAAAGACAAACAAACAATAACACATTTTACAGTCCAGTTAAATTTATACAGTCTAAAAATCTTCAAAACTGACATGACATAAAGATAATTTGAGTACCACTTACAGACATAGAACTACTACACCAGTATGCCTAAAGATTTAGTCAGGCTTGGAGCAGGGACATATCCATTGAGACTTGAAATACTCCTTGAGAGCTTTTTTAAATTGAGACAGGGTGGTATCTAGGGTAATGTGGCAGGAAGGGAATTCCAAATTTTACCAGCAGAGTTGGCGAACAGGTAGTCAACAGCCAAGTTGTTGGATTTGATGGTTTTCACTAATAGTCTATTAGATGACCGGGGTGATCTGGAGTTGTAGTGGGTATACGATGTTTTTCAGGGCAGAAGTACTGTCTGGTTGGTTAAGTGCTTTGTGAGCCACAATGAGCTGATTATACTGAATCTGCCTGGGAAGCTCTAGCCATCCGAGATAATTTAGATTTTTACAATGATGTGTTCTGTAGGGTACACCACTTGCAAATCTTGCTATGCTCTTATAGCAGAAAGCTTGTTAAGATCAGTTTTATTTAGGCTGGCAAGTAGAGGAGAAGCTTAGCAGAGTGTAGAGAGTAGGTGAGAACGGGCAATGGAAGTAAAGTTGTGTACACTTACCATAAATGTAGATGTGCAAGTGTATTAACTGTTGCAGTCATCACCTGTGGGTTATCCCTGCTGTGGTAGCCCTCGGCTGGCCCGAATACCAGAGTCAATGTTTTTCTTTATCGGCTGCTGTCGCGTGCTGACGTCAGGTCAATGCTATAAAGGAAGGCAGCTGACACCATTACATCAGTTTTTGTTGCCCTAACCAGTCAGAGGCCCCAGTAAATATGGTAAAGTGATCCTGTCCCGGTGGCTAAAAGCCACCATTAGAAACTTATGTCTCCCTAAAGAAAGAAGATATAAGGGGGAAGGAGGGTGGCAAACCAGAACAGCAACAGTGAATACACTCAAACATCTACATTTATGGTAAGTGTACACAACTGTACTATGTTCTTCGTGATTCACTGTTGCAGTCATCACCTGTGGGAAGATTCCTAAAGCTGAGGAGAGGGGTGGGTAGGATTAATAAGAGACCTAGGAATGGATCAGCATGCCCTGCAGAAGCAAACCCTGTCCTAGCCTTAGAAAATAGAGGTAGGTGATCATGCTTGGAAAAGGTACGGACCCAAGTCCAGGTGGCAGCTTCCAGGATGTTCCTGGTGGGAACTCTTCTGAAGAATGCTGTGGAAGTGGAGGCTGCCCTAGTGGAATGGGCTCGAATAGACTTGGGGGGGGGGGGGGTTCCCATGCAATCTGCAGCAAAAATGGATACAGTGTGATATCCATTTGAAAATGGTTTGTTTGGAAATAGGCTTTCCCTCTGCCACTGGGGCAAAATTGACAAGTAGTTGGTCTGTTTTTCTGAAGGGTTTAGTAAGATCCAGATAGTATCTGAGCTGCCTGTGCACATCTAGTGAGTGCAGAATTCTTTCCCCCTTGTTTTGAGAGTTAGGAAGGAACGTCGGTAGATGTATGGCCTGGTTGAGGGTTATATAAGATACCACCTTGGGCATGAAGGAGAAATTAGTCCTTAGGGAGACCCTGTCTGCATGGAAGATGATGAAGAGCTCAATGGCCATCAGTGCTGAAGTTCTGCAACCCTTCTGGCTGATGTGATAGCAAGGAGAAAAGCAGTCTTCCAGGAGAGGTATCTTAGATCTGCTGAAGCAGCAGGTTCAAAGGGTGGTAAATTTAGTTTTTCAAAAACATAATTCAGGTCCCAGGCTGGAGTGGGTTGCCTTCTGGGAGGTATGACATTAGAAGCTCCTCTGAGGAATTGTTTAATAAAAGGATGGGAGAACAGGGGCTGTTCTGTATCAAAATGAGCTGAAATGGCTGAGGCGTGGAATTTAATAGTGGAGAAGGAGAGGCCACTATTAAGTAGCTCCGCTAGGTCCAGAATAAGAGGGGTGGAAGGTTGTGAGGTATTGCCCCCCTCTGGACTGGCTCCAGGAGCAAAATCTTTTCCATTTTCATGTGTAAGATTTTCTGGTAGCAACCTACCGGCACACTTGCGAACTGCTTCTGCTATGGGCTCCACGACAAGAAAGACTAATGTAATGACGTTGGCTGCCTTCCTTTATAGACCTGACATCAGACAGCAAGCGACAGCAGCCAATGCGAAAAAACATCGACTCTGGTATTTGGGCCAGCAGAGGACTACCACAGCAGGAATAACCCACAGGTGATGACTGCAACAGTGAAACACGAAGAACATCTAGAAGAGGGATCGTTAGAAAAGGGAGGAAGTGCATTACATGTAAGTATATGGAAATTATGCGAACCATACATGCATAATAATGTTCAGGAGGAGTAGCTGAAGTGAAGTTTAAGGGAAGGCAGGAATTCAGCACTTTTTTGTAATGCTGGACAAACAACACTTGCAAAGAAAATATAAGCAATGTATATTATATTTAAATGGAAAAATGACAAAAATGGTTTGTTTTCTTTTCTGTTAATGCATATTTGCCTATGTTTTAAGTAATAATTTAATAAAACTATTTATAAAAAAAAAAAAAAAGCCACATAAAATATTCTTATTTCCCTGCCCTGCACAAGTTGGATCTGGGTGCACTTTAAAGAGGTACTAAATCGGTACTGTCCTGAAGATGGCATTGCTCTTCTGTACCAGGACTACAGTGAACTCTCAGTTAACTGGCACTCAAGCAACTGGCAAAAAATATTGAAGAAATACGGTACGATTTTCATATGTTGGACTTTCTTTCCACAACCCCCTGCAGAAACATACCATAAGTTTATGCAGTTTTAGAGTTTTAAAAAGGAAGACAGGAATAAATTCCCTCTCTTCCCAAGCTGAGAACAAGTCAAACCAAATAAATAATATATGGTACAGTATTAGTCAGGCCTATTTTTAACTGTGGGTTTACTTTATGTGCTTGAAGTCCATGACTATCGAAAATGATATTCTCGACACGAGTACACAGAAAGCGCAAATCATCAAAAATGTAAACGGAAATCTCCGTAGGTGGATATTTTATTTACTTCTATGAAGTGCGATCTCAATATTGGCATATTTAAGCAGCAGGGGGTGTGGGGGGTGCAGGGGGCTTGTCCCCCTGCCTACGCTAGTTTAAATACTTTTTTTTTTTTTTTTTTGGACTTCGATTGTTTAATAGTTCGATGCATATGGTTTGATCCATATGCATCCGAGCTATTAAGCTTTCGAGGTCCTAAAGTAAACCCTTTAAATAGTAGCTCTCAAACAATTCTCCATGGGACAATTGGATAATTCTGGCAAGTTTTCTTTTGGCCACCAAGCAGGTCTTTTGTTCCCTCAGCAGATATGGGTCAGTTGCATCAAAACTTCATTACAAGGTTCCTAAAAATCCACCTTTATACTTTTGGGACAATCAATTTAACCCCAGATGAAGCTCATCCTCAAATGTCACTGATCTTTCAAATTTTGTAAAGTTTTTAGTGTTAAACACTCAAATTATTAAAGGTTAAGAGATAACTATACATAAGGGTCTACACAGGTTTCAGCTTCTTTGAGTTGAAATGACAGCCACCAGGATAAGTATCTTCTAAAAGATTAACCTCACTGAACTCAGAATTGCTAAACTAATGGGTATGAATGAACAACAGCATGAAGTTCAGCACAGTGAATATGGATAAACAGAAATACTACAACACTATATGAAGGTCTCTCCAAACACCATTATATTGGGTGACTTCAACTACCCTAACATCGACTGGGAGCATTACTCTAGCTCCAACACCCTAGCCCAAAGGTTCCTAGAATTTATAAACTCAAATGCTATGGAACAACTTGTTGCCACTCCCACAAGAGGGGAAAACATACTGGACCTGATCATCACCAACATGGGGACTCTATGCTCCAGACCAGAAGTGTATCCCTCACTGGTAAGATCGGACCATAAACTAATCTCACTAGATATTCACATCCCGACCCCAGCCCCTGCCCAGAAAACCACAGTGAAAAACTTCTCTAAAGCAAATTTCACACTCCTCAAAACCGAGGTGGAATCCTTCAAAGCCCCCGGGCCTGTGGAAAATACGGCCCAGACTGCAGAATCCTTTATAAAAGCATTCTATGAACACCTTCAGGAATGCATGGATCATGCAATCCCAAATAAAACCAAGACCCAATCCTCCAAGGTTAGGCGTCCTGTCTGGTGGACCCCAGCCATAAACAAACTATACAATAGAAGGAGGAAGCTACTACATGATAGAGCAAAATCCCAAAAAAGGAAGTCATCTCTAATCAGTATTAGCAAAAAACTATGGGCACTCATAAAATCGTCTAAGGCCAGCTTCGAGAGAAAAAATGCACGGGACACTAAGGATAATCACAAGGCTTTCTTTAGTTAAGTTAGGAACCTGGGTGGGAATTCCCAGATATGCTCAGAATTAGCCCAAAATTACAAAAAATACACCAAACCCACAGACATTGCCAACATCCTAGCTGACAGGTTCAGCGCAAACGTCTCCCCCCCCTTCCCCACCAGAAGGGCAAATATCTATCCCAGCAGAGTTCTGCCCCCCTGACATCTCAGATGCTCAGGTAAG